>NW_028083451.1:0-1022 GCF_014824575.4 Sturnira hondurensis | reverse complement strand
GAGGCACGCAGTGTGCAAGCACAAAGCAGCCTGTTGCCAGCCCAGGGGCCCCGGGGACCTCAGTCCCAGCCCCCAGTACCCTAAGGAGGAAGCCACGGGCTCTCCAGGCATTAGCTGCTCTGACCCTACACCTATCTGCCAGGAGGGGCCCAGGGACAGCTGGCACTCCTGCTGAATGGCACAGTCATGTGGCCCCGCACCCAAGCTGCTGGCCCTCATCCATGACCTCTGGGTTCCCTGTCAGCTCCTACTCTGTGCATGTCAGGGGTGCGTTTTCCTTGGTGCCATCACCTCACGGCCCTCAGACCTGAGGAGGGTGACCAGGACTGGGAGAGGCTGCAGGGACCCAGCTGGCACCACAGCTAAAAAGGGGCGGACGTCCCCACCTTCTCAGCCAGGGGCCGCTCTTACCCTGACACGCCTAGGGTCTCCGCGGTGAACCAGCTCTCAATCTCCTTCTTGGATGCAATGCCCATCTTTGCCATGCTTTCCTTGAGAAGTGAGAAGGTGTCAGTCCCCTGGCACCTGAGCCCCCCTTACTAAGACTTACTTCTCCTGCCTGTTGCTTTGTGATCGGCTCAGGCCTGATTACATGTTAGTGAGAACAGGATGCGGTTCTGGCTAGGCTGCTGATCCACAGAGGAGTCCATCCCTACAGGTCCCGACGCCTCATGCCTGTCCCTGCAGCCCCGCATCACTCTGCTCCCTGAAGAGTCCACCCCCCGCCACCCTCCTGTCCAGCAAGTTCTCAGCCTCCAGTCAGACTCCTTCCCAGCCATACCCTAGCAGCTTCAGGGTGAGCCCCAGGCCCTGGAGCAGCCCTAGGAGCCCATTTCAGACACAGCCCAGCCAGTCCCTCCTTGGCAGGGTGCCTCCCAGCCCCACCAGGTCCACCCACTCACACCACTAGGGAAAGGCTGCCCACCTGCAATGCCGCCACCTCCAGCCTCGTATCCATGGCGGCCAGCCCGGCCTTCCCTTGCTTAGCGGCCATTTGGTGGAAGAACCGTCTCCACTTGGTC
>NW_028083450.1:0-588 GCF_014824575.4 Sturnira hondurensis | reverse complement strand
GGTTGCCTCTCGTGTGTCCCCTGCTGGAAACTGGCCTGCAACCCAGGCATGTACCCTGACTGGGAATTGAACCGCGATCGTGTGATTCACAGGCCTGCGCTCAATCCACTGAGCTACACCAGCCAGGTCTTCAGGAACTTTACACTATTATGCATTTTAAGAATGGCAGTAGAACAAAGGATGCTGCCCTGCATCTCCTCCTCTCCTGTACGTTCACCCTAAAATGAAAAACAGAATCACGAGGGGTTAGTGGTGTCGGATCCAGAGTCAGGATGACCATCTTGGTTTAGCTGTTTCCTGCTCTGTGTGAAGGAGGTAAACACTGTATTGACTTAAGAGTTCAGCACAGGGCCTGGCATACGAGTGTGAGGTAAACAGTGGCTACTCTTACAGTGCTATTACTATTTGTAACTCTGGGACCTCTGAGACAACCCTGAGATTTCTCAACGCTATGCTGATGAGGGTTCCAGGTGTACTGCCAAGGTCATGCCCTCCCCAGACCCAGCCTCATCTCAGAGTCCTGCTGTCCCAGCTGAGGTTGCACAGGTGGACTGCAGGTGACTCTTCAGCCTGGGCAGGCTCTGCTGG
>NW_028083449.1:0-2158 GCF_014824575.4 Sturnira hondurensis | reverse complement strand
CTTCCCATTGTTTGTGATACTCTTCTTGTTGTCCTCCGCTTCTTAAATTGATGTGCTCTGGTTCGCTGGGTTTATGGTGTGAACTTCTGTGGTAGGATACGCTCCACCAGAGTTCGCCTGCCCTGGGCGCACCCGGGCCGGGCGCAGCCCGTGGACTCCCGAGGGCACGCAGCCACTTTTGTTTTCACTCTCCTTCTGGATTCCTTGCTGACCTGCCGCTGCTTGGTTCCTCCGTCACACTCTCTGGTCTCCCACTTCCACAAATGTTGGGGAACTGTTGGCTGATTATGCTGTTCTTCGGTAGATCTGCCCGGACCTTCCACCAGATGCACGAGAGCTGGGTTCCCTCGGCGATACTCTGTCGCCATCTTAACCCTCCTCTATCAACAACCATTGTGTTAATGGTACCATTATCCTTCATTTTAATATAAAAAGTAATAAAATATAGATTTGTAAATATTATATTGCAGTTCTATTAAAAACAAATAATTCAACTGCATCATACTGTAAAACTTTTAACACTATTTTTGATGACATATTTCTAGAATAACCTACTGTACATGAGGTATAAGAATTCATAGCATTTTGCCCTGGCTGGTGTAGCTCAATGGATTGAGCGCAGGCCTGCGAACCAGACGATCGCGGTTCGATTCCCAGTCAGGGCCCATGCCTGGGTTGCAGGCCAGTTCCCGGCAGGGGCCAGTTCCTAGCAGGGGATGCACAAGAAGCAACCATACATTGATGTTTCTCTTCCTCTCTCCTTCCCTCCCCCCCTAAAAATAAATATTTTTTAAAAAAAAGAATTCATAGCATTTTGTCTAAAGCTAGACATATTCTATGTCTGCAGCTGAGGTCTATTTACATGATGTTTACCATATTTCATGATCAACCATCTCATGATTTTGCAGATATCATCTTACCTTTCCCTGCTTATTTTCTCATGAACACCACAGACCCCATGAGACTCACGCCTTCCACAAGAACTTTTTGTCACTTGAATAGAGAGTTTTTTAATCATTTAAGTCAGAATCATATATAATATTTTCACTTAGTCTAGTAAACCATTTTAAATGTACTAGACTCAATATTATGTTCAGTAATGCTGAGTCTAGTAAAATATTATGTTTCCACTGTACTAACTTTTGGTACCTATCAGTAGCACAGCATAGTTCTGTGTAGGAGCCTAGGCTTAGTAGATGACTGCTGGGCACTTTCGTCACAGCCTCGAGAGGACAAGTTTGCTCTCTCCTGCTACAAAAAGCAATGCCAACATATAAAATATATGACCTTGTTCCTAACAGTAAAGCAATGTGAAATACTTGGCTTAATGATAACACTGTATAAAAATATTTTATTTAAAAGTAAATTAATTAGATATGCATTTGTCCACAAATATATTTATTTCATCAAATGTCTGAGTGAAAATTAAATGCAAGTGACTGTTCTGGTACTGTGGAGAGTACCAGGTAGAGGAAATCATTTAGTGGTCAAGTATAGAAAGTAAACCTGAAGATATGGTAGATATTGTATTATGAGTGCTATCTGCATGAACTCAGCACAAACATACCAACAACCATATAAGACAGAAACTGATAAGTACTATAACTGAAAAAATTTACTATAGTTTAAAGTCAGAAAATTTAGAGTATCATTGAGTAAAATGTTCAGACATAATAGTTAAGTGAATTTACCTACCATAGAAAAAATGAGATCATGAGAGGGTATAATCTGCAAAACCACCTAAAGTGGTTTTGAGAAGAAATATGTCAATAGTGTCATGAATAGGAACATGGAGAGAAGATGAAGTACAGGAAAGCGCTAAGCATTTCATGGGTATGTGGAATGAGCAAGGGCAGCATGCCCACCTTAATGCTGAGATGTGTCTAACTGTGCATCTTTAAGAAGGTTAGTTAGAGGGGAAGAGGAATGTCTGGGTGAGGACAGAATAGGGCACAGTGGCTTTCATGGCAGCTGCGAAGAAATTGAATGAATAGAGCCAAATGGAGCTGGTCCAGCTTCCAGGGTGTCCAGCTTCCAGGAAGTAGATTTTCAGAGTCAAATCTAATGTCACTTCTCAGCTGAACTGAATGAAGAGTAAGCTATGGGTCCCCAACATACAGGGAGATGGTGAGCAAAAGCAGGTGTTCCTGTGTCCAGA
>NW_028083448.1:0-542 GCF_014824575.4 Sturnira hondurensis | reverse complement strand
TGCCGTCCGGGCTACTGTTTATAGAGTCCCCCACCCCGACCAATACCTGTACGTAGATATCTGGGTGGATATCGCTACTGAGCGGCCTGGATATATTAGGAAATTTTTAAAAGGAAATCAGCGGGGCAGACGAGCCGTTTGTCTCGTTGCCGGAGGGAACAAAGAAAAGGGGGAGGAGGGGAGGGGAGGAGCTGCTGGTGCCGCCCGGAGTCAGCCCCGGAGTCAGCGTAGGCTTTATCCTGTTTGGCAAGAACCGCAGGAGGACAATCTCGATCCAGATCCAGTGAATGCTCCTCCACCTTACCCACGCAAACAGGAACCTGATTCCTTGCATTGGGACCTTGGCGACTCCATGAGCCCGTCACACACCCGGGGAGGGGCACTCTACCGGGAGGGGATATTGCCTGTGGCGCGAAGCCCTGGGGCTTTGTCCTCCTCAGAGGGACCTGCCCCTCTGCCTGTAGGGCCCAACCCTGCTGCTTTCTCCTCGTCAGAGGGACACGCCCCTCTGCCTGTGGCGGGAACTCCTACCATCTTACCCC
>NW_028083447.1:0-948 GCF_014824575.4 Sturnira hondurensis | reverse complement strand
GGTCAGGGTCGGAGGTAAGAATAGCATTTCGTCAACAGAAGACTTGTTCTTTCTTTTTTCAGTTGAATAAGAGACGAGGCAGCTGGCTCAAATTGAGAGTGATTAGAAAGAAAGCTGGGTTTTAAGGGCTGGAATCATGTTGAGTGGTGACATGTTCGTATTGTGAAGACACACAAGGGAAATGAGGCCATTGGAGGAGAAGCAGGCTTGCACGTCCCATTTCACAGTCATGTAGAGCTCACAGCCATGGGGTGAGTTGGCAGAAAGAGAAAATTTAGGTGACTCATTTAATTATTTATTTAATACCAAGCCTGCACCAGTTAATTTGCATATTCCAATGATGACTCCAGGTGTCCCTGCAAACTCTCACTGTGTGCCTAGTGGCCATTTTCATCTGGTTGTCCACAAGATTTCAAACTTAACATGTACAAGATTTAATTTATCATGTTTATGTCCCACTGTTTTAATTAGCTATAGCAAGAGATCCACGCTCTGTTATTCCTGTAACTAAGATATTCCCAAATTTTAGTGGCTTACCCAATAAAAATTTGTTTCTCACCTGTGTAACAGTCTAAGGTAGGTGTTCTAGGTCAGGATGTGGGGTTGAAACTGGGCACAGAAGTTCCTCTCCACAATGTCATTCAAGTCCTCCCTTCCTCCCCATTTCTAATTTGTTCTTCCACTGATGTTTTGTGTCTCTGTTTCCTCTTTTGTAAAATGGGCCAACACTAGTACTCTGTGCAGTGGCTGTAATGAAAATTGAGAAAATCTATACAAGGTGATTAGAATGTGCCTGACTTAGAGCTGATGCTCGAAAGTTCATCAACTATTATTGGTATTAACTAGTTGCAGGATTTCATCAGCCACCAAGTTGTACTAAACTAGAAACTCTCTCCTGTCGTTGCTGACTCCCAAACAGTCAGGAAGTCCTACCTACCTAACTGAAAA
>NW_028083446.1:0-554 GCF_014824575.4 Sturnira hondurensis | reverse complement strand
CTTCTACACAAGGGGTAGAGACTTATCTGGGGGAAACCCGCTTCCTACGAAATGTCCCTATTGCCAAGGATGGAAGGAACGGAAATGCTTCACTCTGCAGATAACACACCACCTTCCGCAGCAGTTCCAGAGAAGGATACTTCTACACAATTGTTAGAGACTTATATGGGAAATCCGCTTCCTACGTAATGTCCCTATTGACCAGGAAGGAAGAAAGTGCAAATGCTTCACTCTGCAGATAACACAGCACCTTCCGCAGCAGTGCAAGAAAAGGATACTTCTACACAAAGTTTTGAGACTTATCGGGGGAAACCCGCTTCCTACGAAATGTCCCCATTTACCAGAAACGAATAAACGGAATATGCCTAACTCTGCAGATAACACAGCATCTTCCCCAGCAGTGCCAGCAAAGGGTACTTGTACACAAGGGATAGAGACTTATCAGGGGAAACCAGCTTCCTACGAAATATCCCTATTGCCAAAGAAGGAAGCAAGGGAAACTCTTCACTCTACAGATAACACACCACCTTCCGCAGCACTGCCAGCAAAGGATA
>NW_028083445.1:0-718 GCF_014824575.4 Sturnira hondurensis | reverse complement strand
GCTTTCTCAGCATTGCCCTTGTTCATTCAACACGTCTTCCTAACTGACACTTCTCTGTGTCAGTTACGTGCCTATCAGCACATTATTTAGATGAGGAGAAAAGCTTTATGATAATAGTTTACTGGTCAACGCAAACAGCAGGATTTCTGCTCAGAGTGTGTCACTTCGGTGTATAATTATAGAATTTCTGACTCAGTCATTACCCCTTAAAAACACAAGGGTCTCGCCCTGGCTGGTGTAGCTCAGTGGATTGAGTGCAGGCCTGCGAACCAGAGTATCGTGGTTCGATTCCCAGTCAGGGCACATGCCTGGGTTGCAGGCCAGTTCCCAGAAGGGGACACACGAGAGGCAACCATACATTGATATTTCTCTCCCTCTCTCCTTCCCTTCCCCTCTAAAGATAAATAAATAAAATCTTAAAAAAAAACAAAACATAAGGGTCTTCATCCAATATGTGATATCCTCAGTGTTGTAGTTTTCAGTTATAAAAATAATGTCAATTTTTTCAACTGCCCCTTAATACTCCACTATTAGGCACACACCAAAAACCTTGGCTAACTGTGCTATGTCAATGATTGGGCAGTAAAGAACAGGACTATATTTATAAAATGTTTTACATTAAATGCAATACTAATGAGCTGATTCAAGATATTCCTGGTAAAGTTTAAATTCAACCAACAGAGGACCTTGGAAGAACTGACAGCTTGGTAAATTCAAA
>NW_028083444.1:0-1116 GCF_014824575.4 Sturnira hondurensis | reverse complement strand
GAGAAATCTAACATTGATGATTAGTAAGAGTAAGGGCACTAGATACATCCTGTATAAAGTAAGGAGTGAGAAAAAGAGAATTGGATAGAGACTACCTTATATCCTCATGTTCTTCAACAGGTGTGCCTTTATCAGCCTATAGCTTCCAGAATGGTAGAGCTTCTGAATACACTGGAAGCAGCAATGTGAATGAGGCAGGTAGAGTGGTCCTCACAGTTGGCTTGTAAGGAAAGGTCTACCTTTCAGCACATCCTCCCTCCCTCTGCCCTCCAAATCTATGGAATGGAATCAAGTTGTCTGTCTTTGAACTTAAGTGATTTTGTAACTTTCCTGTGGAAAAAATAAGCAAAAAGTTTAGGTCTGTATCTGTAGCTGTCCAATTCTTCTCTGTTACTTAATTTTGTCCTTCACCATCAGATGTAGTGGAATCTGAGGAATAATTATTTGAAAAACTTTTTTTGCATTTCTGTATTATGCTGTGTCTTGTGTTTATTTGTTATGGCATCTTATTATGCCACCCAGGTAAACCCTGGAAGTCTTACTGGATCAGCTTCTAACACTTACTCCAGAAAGGAAATTCTTTTGAAGAAGAGTTTTTAAAACACTACTGATCTCACTTAATTATCACATTAATATTCTCATTACTTGTGGATATTTATTTCTTAAATAGAATTTCTCCCTCCTGATTTGATCCTTTTTAAAATTTTTTCCTATACAATTCTTTCTATGATGTATGGATCGCACTTTTTCCATGTTATTCAACTTGCTTCTAGTCTAAATACATTCCATCACAGGTGAATACTACTACTCATGTGTAATCCAATAGATAATTCCTGAGATGAATAATCTTAGCCCATGTGTAAATAGGACTTCATAGATTATAATACTGTTTTAATCCTTTGTCTATGTCTATAATTCTCACCACATTGACAAAGACTCAGATGATTCCTTGTGATACAATGTTGATGATGAAGTGTTCAAGAACATTAATGATAGTTATCACTTATTGAACGTTTACTGGGTGCCAGGCAATATTCTAGGTATTTACTTGTAATAAAGCAACGACCCAAGGGGCAGGCTCTATTGTTATCCCCATTGTAAAAAAGATGAAACTGA